>NW_024037712.1:0-1017 GCF_015832195.1 Motacilla alba alba
AGCAGCCAGCGGGCCCCTAAGGGCCAAGCGCCTACCTGGTACTGACAAAGGCTTCTGCCCAGGAAAACAAAACTCACCACCCCACGTTCCTGGTGTCAGTTAGCAGAGCTCCATGGGCACCCTCAAAGCAGCCCGAGTTGGCATAGCTGGCAGATTGTCCCTGGGCAGCATCTTGATATTCGTGGAAATCCAGCAGGCAGCCTACACCTATGGAACATGGGCCTTCCTGGTAGTGACAAAGGCTTTTGCCCCGGAAATCAAAACTCACCACCCCACGTTCCTGGTCTCAGTTTGCAGAGCTCCATGGCCACTCTCAAAGCAGCCCGAGTTGGCACAGGTGGCAGCTTGTCCCTGGGAGGCATCTTCAGATTCGCGGAAATCCAGCAGCCAGCGGGCCCCTAAGGGCCAAGCGCCTACCTGGTACTGACAAAGGCTTCTGACCAGGAAAACAAAACTCACCACACCACATTCCTGGTCTCAGTTTGCAGAGCTCCATGGGCAATCTCAAAGCAGCCCGAGTTGGCACAGGTGTCTGATCGACCCTGGACAGCATCTTCAGATTCGCGGAAATCCAGCAGACAGCCGGAAACTAAGGGCCAAGGGACTACCTGGTACAGACAAAGGCTTCTGCCCAAAGAAACAAAACTCAATACCCCACCTTCCTGATCTCAGTTTGCAGAGCTCCATGGGCACTCTCAAAGCAGCTCGAGTTGGCACAGGTGGCAGCCTGTCCCAGGGCGGCATCTTGATATTTGCGGAAATCCAGCTGCCAGCCTACCCCGAAGGACCGAGGGCCGACCTGGTACTGACAAATACTTCTGCCCCGGAAAACTAAACTCACCACCCCACTTTAATGGTCTCAGTTTCCAGAGCTCCATGGGCACTCTCAAAGCAGCCTGAGATGGCAGAGTTGGCAGCTTGTCCCTGGGCGGCATCTTCAAATTCGTGGATATCCCACAGCCAGACAGCCCCGAAGGACCGAGGGCCTACCTGGTACTGACAAAGGCATCTGCCTCG
>NW_024037713.1:0-995 GCF_015832195.1 Motacilla alba alba
TTCAAAATCTATTCTGAAAAAGTTTATAAAATGGATAATCCTCCAGTTTCCTGATGTTACTACAAACACTCTAACGCTAGATTCTTTTTGGGATCAGGTTGGAATTAAACTCTATCTTTTACAGTCCAAACAGGATCTATCTGTAGCTCGCTTTATACCTATATTTCATATTATAACGAAAGCCGTAGAGGTACTTAACAAAAGTTCTTCTCGTACTAACACCTCAGGGAAAAACAGAGATACTATCTTATCTGTCCCAACAGACCCTCCAAATGCAAATTGTGCTGATAAGGTCGCTGTCACATCCTCACCTTCCCTGGGTCCTAGTGCGGCGTCTGATCCCAACCCACAACTAACTCCTCTGTCAGGAACTACTAATACAAACCTCGCGCCGTTCTCTACCTTCCCTGCCGCGCCTGCGGGGTCCGCGCGGCCCGCCCTCCCCCCGCCTTCCCCTCCGGACGCGGGAAGCACGAATCCCTTTCCGTGTAATGTGCAACCCGCGGTACCCTGTGCGCACCCCACCCCCTCCCCTACCTCTGCGATTGCTCCCTCCCCTCCTGCCACGGGTGCTCTTATCTCCCCTGCCGCCGTCCCTGCCGTCCCTGCCGGCCCCTCAAACACAGCCCCCGCCCCTGCTGCTGCCCCCCCCGCCCCTGCGTGTATCTCTGCCCCCAGCCCTGCCGTCATCCTTCCCCCTACCGATCCCGGTCCCTTAGTCCCAGCTATCTCTGCCCCCAGCTGTGCCGCAGCAGCAGGTCTCCCTGCCTGCCTGGCTGCCGCAGCCCCTGCAAACCACGCTGTACCCGCGGCAGCCCCCCCCAACCCCAATGCCCCCCCGCACCCCCCTTGCCCCCATCCCCCGGCTTCCCAGCCACCCACCCACCCTCAGTGTCCCTCGCACGGAACCTCGGAAACCCCCCACGGTATCACCCCACTCCCCCATGTGCCTCAATCCTGTGCGTGCTGTGCTACCCGAGTTGCTGCCATCCCAG
>NW_024037714.1:0-1000 GCF_015832195.1 Motacilla alba alba
AATACTCCTCCCCACCTTTGGAAATCTCCATTAGGGATTTTTCCAGCAGATGGACAACAGCAGACCAGTTTGTAGTGCAAGGCCAGACTTAGCCGGCTGCCTAAAACCTGGTTGTGCTGCACCCAAAGCATCTTCCAGGTCTGCTTCTCCTACTGCTGGTATTGAACCGACCTGGTACCCCAGGGCATGGTTACTGTAAAATAGAATAAATCAGTGCTGAAGAAAACTTCACCACAAACTCTGGAGCTCTCGGTGTGTTTGCAGGGCTTAAAACACACTGGTGCATTTTAAACAGTTGAAAATTACGGCTCTCCCAAATAAACACAATTTCTCCTCCTAGATATCTTTTTGAAATATATTAATTTCAAGGAGTGATCAGAATGGGAGCACAGACAAACACAAAGAATAAAAAATACAGCGCTTGATGTTTTATCAAAAGGTGTGTCTTCCCTACCATGTCCAGAAGCTGGATTGATGGACCAAACTTGTCACCACATCCTTGACATTGCTGCTGAGCCGTCTTCACCCAGCTGCTCTTGAGAAGTGCTTGTTAATGCCTTGGAAGGTGATCATCCTGCTTGAAATTGTAGGCTCAGCTTTCGGCCTCTGGAGGAAGGTAGCTGTGCCCTGGATCCCCAGTGCTGCAGACGCCCAATACCCGTGAAGGATCAGGGGGACTCCAGGGCCGAGCTCCACCTCTCTCTGCCCAGGCCCTGGGGAAGATGTGGGAGTTATTTTTCAGAATCATCACCCCTGCTGTCATCAATCACCTCCATCAAAATTTTGAGCGCTATTGTTTTGAATAAATAGCAACACTGTTTTTGCCATTTGCAAATTACAATACAAATTGTAAGACATAACACAAGACATAACACAAGATAAATTTACAGCTGAACGTCCAAATCTTTTTCTCCCAAGTGCAGTCAACATGTAGCTTTTCCCTTAAGTAGGGGCCAGATTCATAGAATCATTCAGGTCAGAAAAGACCTTCAGGCAGTGA
>NW_024037715.1:0-1000 GCF_015832195.1 Motacilla alba alba
ACTTTTATGTCTCATCAGAAAGGGCCAGGGGTCAAGGGAGCCCCAGCACAGCAGGAGGATGCCCTGGCCAGCACAGGGAGCTGGGACACGGTGGGGCTGAGCCCTGTAAAGCCCCAGTGGGGCTGTTCATGCCTCTTACTATTCCTGGCTCTGTGCTCCTATTCATCAAAGGTTTCCCTGACTGCTTTCTGCAATTACACACCTCTTTTTTTTAACCTTACAGAAGTCAGACTGGGTTACACAGGGCTTCAAGCAGTTTGGCCTGGAAAACTAGGGATGGAGGATGCACAGCCTCTCTGGGCAATCTGTTTTAATACTTAACTGTCCTCATAGGGAAAAAGTTTTTCCTTTGACACATAATAACCTGTACCCTCCCCTTCCCCTGATTAAAGGCACAGATCAGCATGGATAAGACTTCTGGCATTGCAGAAAGGTCATCTCTGTTGTTGTCATTGAGCTGTGTAATAATAAATTCCATCTCTCAACTATAATTTCAGATTTGCAGATTAGCAGAAGTCCTGTGATCTGCCTCTTTCCTGGTATGCTGGAGACACTGCTAAAAATAGAGTGAGTAGCACAGCTACCTGAAACGGTCTGAGCCTAAACAGTGGTAAAAACTAATTTACAGTGAATGTCACTTCTGGCTTGTTTCCAAAGGAATGTTTTGGGACGGCTTGCTGTATACTGGAAATTGTTTGGTAAGGATTCGTTGGTGAACAGATGAATCAAAGTGACATTTCCATTACCAACAGGAGATCTGTCTGTGGCCAGAATTCATGGGGAAGGATGTGGGATGATAGTATGACTTTTCATTATGTTTAATATTGTCAGAGAAATTAAATAGCCACTATTATTCATCTCTCTGGGGTGGTAACGTGTCTGAATATTAACACAAAATGGGAGATCTGATCAAAACCCACTGACCCAGCAAGGCATTGATGTGTATTTTAATCACTCTCTTTGGGCCACTCAGATAATTTACTCTTCATAATAAATTGGC
>NW_024037716.1:0-1000 GCF_015832195.1 Motacilla alba alba
GTCCAGTGAAATAAAGACACTCCATTTCCAAAATTTATAGGGTTCATTTATTACCTCTAGTAACATATTATACTGTATAAATACTCTATCCTTGTTATATGTCCTTTTAAAAAAGCGATAACTTAGAAGATCACATTAGACAAGAAGTATAAAAATAAATATGCTCATTATATGCATTTATTACAAATTATAACCCTTCCCAGAAGGGACAGAAATATAAAATACTTATGAAGTATATAAAATCTATAGTAATATATTTTACTATATACATATGGAAAGCCATATTCTCTCATGGTCTATGGACTGGCACAATGATGTGAATGCTGGCGTTTCGCTGTGGATGGACCTGCTATCCCCCAGCTTTGCCTTCCCACCTGATCAGTGACTGAGCTCTACAAACCCAGCAGAGGCAATAGAGGACATTCCCATTCATAATGGAATCTTTTTTTCCTTTTTAACTCAAATAATATCCATTGGCTGGGGTAAGGCCAAAGGTTTGAGTGTGAAGACACAACTGGAATGCTCACACAATCCATGGATCTGTTTGGCAGGAAGGCAGGGCCAAGCTGGAATCAGAAAAGCCAGTGGAAGGTATGCAGAAGGCACAAAGAGCAACTACTCAAACTAATATTTCCACTTTTCCAAGCCTCTGGAGTACACATGTCACCACAATGGCACTGGAGTGGCTGAGAGAAATGGACAGGCACATTGGGATGACATAAAGGTACTTTAAAAAAATATGAAATTCTAGTGATTTGTGGAGTTGATACTTGTTCTTGGTATTTCTTACTCTTGACAGGTAGAGAATATGGCTTTATTTTTATATAAAACTATTCTCTGAAACAATAGCAGCCATGAATGACATAATTAAAGCTCCTTTTCCAATCTTGTTTTTTGCCCTTTGTGAGGTAGGTAAGCCCTGACCAATTATTTTAAGCTATCTTTTTCCCTCCCCTTCCTACACGTGGGGATTTGATCAGTACCACAAGATAAATCCAAA
>NW_024037717.1:0-1000 GCF_015832195.1 Motacilla alba alba
AACCTGGCCTTGGGCACTCCCAGGGATCCAGCCACAGCTTCTCTGGAAAATTAATGTATATGATCAACTCCCCTGTAAGCTGGTACCTTTAAAGCCTTGGCTTTGAAATTATTTAAAACTAGAATCCAGGACAGGCAGCTCCCAGGGCCAGTGTTGCTGGGATTTAGGGTGGAGCAGGGTTTGCTGGAAGGTTCCTGGGTGCTCCTGCAGCCCCTCCTGGGCTCTCCAGCTCCCTGAGGAGCTCAGGAGCCAATTCTTCACCAGGGAGGGATGGACCCAGCTCCACTTTCCTCCTGTGTCTGCCCCTTGAAGAACAGAACCAAACTTTAGTCCCTGAAAATGGGGTTATTGTGCCTTTGCTGCTCCCCAGCTCTGTCCCAGGTCTGTGCTCAGGGCTGCTGTCAGGCTGCTCTCCACTCTGAGGATTTTGGGGGATGTGTTCTCCAGCTTGGAGTGGAGCTGCTAATCAGCTGCAGGAAGGAGATGCTCACTGGAATTTGGCTCCCTCTTATCTCTGCTACCAAATCCATGCAGACTGTCTTGGCCATAGGCTTTTACTGCTGCTACAAGGAGGGATTAGCTGTTCCTTCCATCAGGATCACTTTTTGTGTGCCCAAGCCCTGTGTTCCCTGCACACACAGAGAATGCTAATGGGCTCTGCCTCTGTTTTCCAGCTACCCACTGGGGTGAGTTTCTCTTTCTCCTGGTTTACTTTGTGCCTTATGTCACAGTTAATGGAATACAGATTTCTGAGCAAAGAGAGATCCCAGTGATTCTTTAAACTTTTTTTTTTCCTAAGTCTCTGCATGAATGAGAATCTGAGTCTATCAATGCAGGAAGCAATTCTGCACAGTTTAATTTCTCTGCTCTCTCAACTGTGTCAACTCCTGAAGGGACAAAGGGGGGAAAAAAAAATGAAAAAGAAGAGTTAAAACAACACCCTAGGAGTGGTAGTTCAAGGTTACAAAAAGGAAGTGTTTTAAAACTGAATCTTTGGACA
>NW_024037718.1:0-1000 GCF_015832195.1 Motacilla alba alba
TGCCGCCCAGGGACAAGCTGCCACCTGTGCCAACTGAGGCTGCTTTGAGAGTGCCCATGGAGCTCTGCAAACTGAGACCAGGAAGATAGAGTGCTGGGTTTTGTTTTCCCTGGGAGAAGCCTTTGTCAGTACCAGGTAGGCCAACGGCCCTTAGGGGCCTCCTGCTCGCTGGATTTCCACGAATATCAAGGTGCCGCCCAGGGACAAGCTGCCACCTGTGCCAACTCGGGCTGCCTTGCACATGACCATGGAGCTCTGCAAACTGAGACCAGGAACGTGGAATGGTGGGTTTAGTTTCCCCGAGCAGAAGCCTTTGAAAGTACCAGGTAGGTCAACGGCCGTTAGGGGCCGGCGCCCTGCTAGATTTCCACGAATATCAAGTTGCCGCCCAGGGACAAGCTGCCACCTGTGCAAACTCGGGCTACTTTGCACGCGCCCCTGGAGCTCTGCAAACTGAGACCAGGAACGTGGGGTGGTGGGTTTTGTTTTCCCGAGCAGAAGCCTTTATCTGTACCAGGTAGGCCCTCGGCCCTTAGGGACCGGCTGCCTGCTGGATTTCCATGAATATAAAGATGCCGTCCAGGGACGAGCTGCCACCTGTGCAAACTCGGGCTGCTTTGAGAGTGCCCATGGAGCTCTGCAAACAGAGACAAGGAATGTAGAGTGGTGGGTTTTGTTTTCCCTGGCAGATACCTTTGTCAGTACTAGGTAGGTCCTCGGCCATAAGGTGCAAGCTGCCTGCTGGATTTCCATGAATATAAAGACGCCATCCAGGGACGAGCTGCCACCTGTGCCAACTCGGGCTTCTTAGAGAGTGCCCATGGAGCTCTGCAAACTGAGACCAAGAAGGTGGGGTGGTGGGTTTTGTTTTCCCGGGCAGAAGCCTTTGTCAGTACCAGGTAGGCCCTCGGACCATAGGGGCAGGCTGCCTGCTGGATTTCCACGAATATCAAGATGCCGCCCAGGGACAAGCTGCCACCTGTGCCAACTCGGGCTGGCC
>NW_024037719.1:0-1000 GCF_015832195.1 Motacilla alba alba
CCGGGGATTACTCATTTTGAGGGCAATAGTCACCTTTTCTGTTTTCTCTTAGGTACCGTGAGGAGGTTTGTAGGCAATGTTTGGAAATGGCCGCACCAAAGCACACGTGGAGGACGTCTCGATGTCCGCATCCAACCGACAATGGATTTTGTTCGCTCATCTTCCAAAAGCTAAGTGTTTGGGCGAGTGGTTGGGAGAAAGGGAAAAACCTTTAGTATCACAGGAGTCAATTTGACGTTAGCTTAGCGGAGAGGTCTGTAGGGGGATGGGGCCCTTTGGAAGTAAAGGGATAGGGCTTGCCCTCAGCCTCAGCAGAGCCTTTGGCGGGCAGGGCAGTTCTGATCCATCTCTGCGTTCTCTTTGAACATTTCTCTGTGAACTTTGCGTCGTCAGCCTTCTTCGACTCTCAGCATCGTTGTGGATCTTTCCCCCGAGGAGCACGCCTTCAGGCCCGGAGCTATAGCCACGGTCACCCGGCAGTCTTCGCTTCCTTCTCTAGGCCTACTGAGCCTCTTGAGCATCCTCTTAACTGCTTTGGCACTAACTTCTTTTAAGGAGTTACATTTCATCATCACATGCTGTCATAGGGCTTTCTTTCTTTTGGCATCATCAGCCTGTGGCTCATCTTGCGCTGGGAATCTCAGGTCCGTAAGGTGAAACCGCCAGGCGGTTTCCACTTGTGTCTGTGTTATATCATCTGTGTCTGTTATTTGTCCACGTCTGTTATGTAGTCTGCGTCCATTGTCTTCTGTGTCGTAGGCCTTTGTTACATCTCGATGCTTTGTCAGCATCATTCTGCATCATATCAACCGTATTTTACTCACCTTCCTCCCCGGATAGCGCTTATTCTGGCATCTTTACATTTTTACTCTTTGAGCCAGGAAGAAGTACACAAGATATTTTCATTCATCTTCCTTCTCAACTTTGGCAGTGCCTTTTTTCCCATGCAATTCTCTTGGACTTGCATCAGGGAGTGTATTACACCCTCCTCATGTGACTG
>NW_024037720.1:0-1000 GCF_015832195.1 Motacilla alba alba
TTATATTGGCATCCTGCCGAGAAGTGCCAGCATTCGAGAACCTAGAGATGACAGCTGATGCTTGTGCTAAGGGCCTCGAGGGGAAAAGGCAGAGATCTTTGATCCAAGGGACCCCAAAGACACACTAGGTAACACAGGACACCGAACAACACAGCACAGACCGGAACTGTTCTGCACCGCACACTCTACAGCTGCAATCAAAAGCAGAGCCTCTCCCTTTCGCTATCCCAAGGGGCCCCTTAGAGAACATCTCTTCACCCTCTGCTAATTTTTAAATCTGTCTAGGAATTTCCAAGCCACTACTCTCCTATCATCCCATCTCCAGGCAGTGGCCCCCAACTTATCTTTTGGATGACCGGTGAGGTGAATCCACGTTGGACCTGAAATGAGTCTGCCTCAGAGGGCCCTGTGATCCCTGTCAGCCTCTCGGTCACCTACAATAAAGAAAACAAAAAACAATGTATAAGTTCAGTGTTATGTGGGCCAAATCCCAGAAAATCAGCTACTTGCCCTCTCCTGAGTGTGCCTGGGTCCTCGAGTCTCCAGCTTCATCCTGAGTCCAAGGCTGTGGCACCTGGGTTAGAGAAAGGCAAAGTTACATGGCATTTCTGTGACCGCAGTGGATGAGCTTGTGTGCTGTAAGACATGTGAATGCCTCTACTATGCTTCTGAAAGGGGGGCCCTCAAATAGACACCATTTCTCACCTTGCTGCCTTTAAACCCCCCCACCCCCCACAATAACTCCTAAACGGATACCTCCTCACCCTCCTGCTCCTAGTCACAATCCTCAACTTAATTGTAGCCCCAATCTCAAGCATCATCTTTGACACTGGGCAGATCCCTTTTGTGATGTGATGAATCTGCCAAAATAAGTGTTGTACCTGACACAATCTGGAATTTCTGGAAGTTGCACTCCTCCTCCAACCTAAAGACAACCAAGAACAAAACCAGAAACTACAAAGGAACTTTTCCACCCCTAAACACACACTTCAAAATCATG
>NW_024037721.1:0-1000 GCF_015832195.1 Motacilla alba alba
GTCCCTGGGCGGCATCTTGATATTCGTTGAAATCCAGCCAGCAGCCAGCCCCTGAGAAACAAGGCCCTACCTGGTACTGCAAATGCTTCTGCCCAAGGAGACAAAACCCACCAGCCCACGTTCCTGCTCTCAGATAGCAGAGCTCCAAGGGCACTCTCAAAGCAGCCCGAGTTGGCGCAGCTGGAAGCTTGTCCCTGGGCGGCATCTTCAGATTCGTGGAAAACCAGTAAGCATCCTGCCCCTGAGGAACAAGTCCCTACCTGGTACAGACAAAGGCTTCTGCCCAGGAAAACAAAACTCAGCACACCACGTTCCTGGTCTCGGTTTGCAGAGATCCATGGGCACTCTCAAAGCAGCCCGAGTTGGCACAGGTGGCAGTTGTCTCTTGGCGGCACCTGGATATTCGTGAAAATCCAGCAGGCACCCGCATCCGAAGGTCTGAGGGCCGACCTGGAATTGCAAATGCTTCTGCCCAAGGAGACAAAACCCACCAGACCACGTTCCTGGTCTCAGATTACATTGCTCCGTGGGCACTCTCAAAGCAGCCCGATTTGGCGTGGGTGGCAGCTTGTCCCTGGGCGGCATCTCGATAATCGTTGAAATCCAGCAGGAAGCCGGCCACGAGGATCAAGGACCTATCTGGTACTGACAAAGGCTTCTGCCCGGGAAAACAAAACCCACCAGCCCACGTTCCTGGTCTCAGTTTGCAGAGCTCCGTGGGCACTTTCAAAGCAGCCTGAGTTGCCTCGGGTGGCAGCTTGTCCCTGGGCAGCATTTTGATATTTGTGGAAATTCAGCGGGCAGCCTGCCCCTGAGGAATAATGGCCTACCTGGTACTGACAAAGCCTTCTGCTCGCGGAAACAAAACCTACCAGCCCACGTTCCTGGTCTCAGTTTGCAGAGATCCATGGGCACTCTCAAAGCAGCCCGAGTTGGCACAGCTGGCAGCTTGTCCCTGGGCAGCATCTTCGGATTGGTGGAAATCCAGTAGGCAGCCTGC